>NC_138302.1:89326271-89348771 GCF_965601325.2 Salmo salar | reverse complement strand
CACCACCACGACCACCACTACAACCACCACGACCACCACCACGACCACCACTACAACCACCACCACCACCACCACCACCACCACCACGACCACCACCACGACCACCACCACCACCACCACGACCACCACCACGACCATCACTACGACCACCACCACGACCACCACCACCACCACCACCACGACCACCACGACCACCACCACCACCACCACCACGACCACCACTACAACCACCACCACCACCACCACGACCACCACTACGACCACCACCACCACCACGACCACTGGATAACAAGAAGCACTCAAGTCTTTATTACTAGGTCACAGAGATTAAACACATAAACAGAAAGATGCAGAGTCAACCTGTTAACAAAACCCAACAGACTCCCTTTACCTGTCACCAGAGAGAGGAAGAGCAGTAACCGTCTCTCTGATCCTCCTGCAGTGTCATAACCAACAGTCAGCCCAGTGCCCACTCCTCCAGATGATCCTACCTCCTCAACAGCACCAGCTGAATCTACAACCACATTCCACCAACACTTCCTCAGACACCTCTCCATCTGTGAACTTCCACTGACGGCTATTTCACTCTGAAAATAATGGAGATCTGTCCTATACTGAACAAAAATATAAACGCAACAAGCAACAATTTCAAAGATTTTACTGAGTTTCAGTTCATATGAGGAAATCAGTCAATTGAAATAAATTAATTAGGCTCTAATCTATGGATTTTACATAACTGGGAATACAGATATGCATCTGTTGATCACAGATACCTTAAAAAAATTGGCCTCACAATGGGCCTCAGAATCTCAACACTCATCAAATTGCCAATCGCTAAAATGCAATTGTGTTAGTTGTCCGTAGCTTATGCCTGCCCATACCATAACCCCATCGCCACCATGGGGCATTCTTTTTACAACATTGACATCAGCAAATCGCTCCCCTACACAATGCCATACACGTGGTCTGTGGTTGTGAGGCCAGTTGGATGTATTGCCAAATTCTCTAAAATGACTTTGGAGACGGCTTATGGTAGAGAAATTAACATTACATTCTCTGGCAACAGCTCTGGTAGAAATGGCCCATTTTAGAGTGTCCTTTTATTGTCCCCAGCACAAGGTGCACCTGTGTAATGATCAGCTTCTTGATATGCCACAGGTGGATGGATTATCTTGGCAAAGGTGAAATGCTCACTAAAGGGATTTAAACAAATTTGTGGACAACATTTTAGAGAAATAAGCTTCTTGTGCGTATGGAACATTTCTGGGATCTTTTATTTCAGCTCATGAAACATGGGACCAACACTTTACATGTTTATTTTTTGTTCAGTGTTTATAGTAAAGTAGTAGTGATACAATTGTGTAATGTTTTATTTAACATTTTTAGTCTGTGGCTAAAGCGCGGAGGGCTAAATGTAGCTGTTTTAAATTGGTGATTCGTGCCGGGTGCCTGTCCAATTAAAGCGAGTCGCTGAAGCATCTGAAAACTCGCTGGGATGCAGACTCAAGTCATCGACCACCTTAGACTATCTTAGGAGGGGGTCAGGTTCCTTGGAATCTGTTAGTGTGTGGGTGGGTGTGTTTGTGTGCACGCATGCACGTGGACAGGCACGATTGTGTGTGTGTGTGTGGTGTATGTGTACGAGTGAGTGCGTGCGTGCATGTGTGTGCGTGTGTGTCTTTGTAAATTATTTATCTATGTGTAACACGATGACAGATGACACAGAGCTGTCCCCATTCCTGGTCCTGGTCCATCTGTGTCGACTTGGTTTCCATGGTCAGGCCAGGGGAAACAGAAGCTTATGCAGAGTGACTGATTCATTCTGTCAAGCACACTTTTGCAATCCCTGCACAGTGTCCAGTTGGAGCTCCTACATTCCCTCAAAATCACAATCAGTATGACTGCAAAGTCACAGAGCATCTCTGTCATGTCTGCACAATATCCCCCCACCCCCACCACCACTACGACCACCACCACCACCACGACCACCACCACTACGACCACCACCACCACCACTACGACCACCACCACCACCACCACGACCACCACCAACACCACTACGACCACCACCACAACCACCACTACGACCACGACCACCACCACCACCACTACGACCACGACCACCACTACGACCACGACCACCACCACCACTACGACCACAACCACCACTACGACCACGACCACAACCACCACTACGACCACGACCACCACCACGACCACCACCACTACGACCACCACCACAACCACCCCTACGACCACGACCACCACCACGACCACCACCACCACCACGATCACCACTACGACCACAACCACCACTACGACCACGACCACCACCACTACGACCACCAACACCACCACCACCACGACCACCACCAACACCACTACGACCACCACCACCACCACGACCACCACCAACACCACTACGACCACCACCACAACCACCACTACGACCACGACCACCACCACCACCACCACTACGACCACGACCACGCCACCCTACGACCACGACCACCACCACCACTACGACCACAAGCACCACTACGACCACAACCACCACCACCACTACGACCACAAGCACCACTACGACCACAACCACCACTACGACCACGACCACCACCACTACGACCACCACCACAACCACCACTACGACCATGACCACCACCACCACCACCACCACCACCACGATCACCACTACAACCACAACC
Organism: Salmo salar; assembly: GCF_965601325.2. Classification (NCBI taxonomy): domain Eukaryota; kingdom Metazoa; phylum Chordata; class Actinopteri; order Salmoniformes; family Salmonidae; genus Salmo; species Salmo salar. Next base: position 89,346,066 of record NC_138302.1, on the reverse strand, counting down.
ACCACTACGACCACCACCACCACCACGATCACCACTACGACCACGACCACCACTACGACCACGACCACCACCACCACGACCACCACCACTATGACCACGACTACCACCACCACGACCACGACCACCACCACCACCACGACCACCACCATGACCACGACCACCACCACCACGACCACCACTACGACCAGCCACCCTACGACCACGACCACCACCATGACCACCACCACCACGACCACCACCACGACCACCACTACGACCACTACGACCACCACCACCACGACCACCACTACGACCGCGAACACCACCACCACGACCATCACCACCACCACTACAACCACCACCATGACCACGACCACAACCACCACCACGACCACCACTACGACCACAACCACCACTACTACGACCACCACCACCACCACCACGACCACCACCAACACCACTACGACCACCACCATCCACCACGACCACCACTCACGACCACCACACCACGACCACCACTACGACCACAACCACCACTATGACCACGACCACCACGACCACCACCACGACCACCACTATGACCACGACCACCACTACGACCACGATCACCACCACGACCACCACTACGACCACGACCACCACCACCACCACTACCACCACCACCACGGCCACCACCACCACCACCACAACCACCACTACGACCACGACCACCACCACGATCACCACCACGACCACCACTATGACCACGACCACCACCACGACCACCACAACCTCCGCCACCGCCACCATGGTGATTTAGAGTTGAATACCTCTGGATAACAACAAGCACTCAAGTCTTTATTACTAGGACACAGAGATTAAACACATAAACAGAAAGATGCAGAGTCAACCTGTTAACAAAACCCAACAGACTCCCTTTACCTGTCACCAGAGAGAGGAAGAGCAGTAACCGTCTCTCTGATCCTCCTGCAGTGTCATAACCAACAGTCAGCCCCGTGCCCACTCCTCCAGATGATCCTACCTCCTCAACAGCACCAGCTGAATCTACAACCACATTCCACCAACACTTCCTCAGACACCTCTCCATCTGTGAACTTCCACTGACGGCTATTTCACTCTGAGAATAATGGAGATCTCTACTGCATAGTAAAGTAGTAGCGATACAATTGTGTCATTTTTTATTTAACATTTTTAGTCTGTGGCTCTTTAAATCACTGAGGGCTAAATGTAGCTGTTTTAAATTGGTGATTCGTGCCGCGTGCCTGTCCAATTAAAGTGAGTCACTGAGGTGTCTGAAAAATTGCTGGGATGCAGACTCAAGTTATCGACCACTTCAGACTCTCTTAGGAGGGGGTCAGGTTCCTGGGCGATGGGGCGTACGCGTGTGTGTGTGGTGTGGTGTGGTGTGTGGTGTGTGTCTATGAGTGTGTGTGTGTGTGTGTGTGTGTGTGTGTGTGTGTGTGTGTGTGTGTGTGTGTGTGTGTGTGTGTGTGTGTGTGTGTGTGTGTGTGTGTGTGTGTGTGTGTGTGTGTGTGTGTGTGTCTTTGTAAATTATTTATCTACTGTATGTGTAGCACGATGACAGATGACACAGAGCTGTCACAGTCCCTGTCCCCCTCCACACCACCCTCATCCTGTGTTGTCTTGGTATCCATGGTCAGGCCAGGGGAAACAGAGTCTTAGGCAGGGTGACTGATTCATTCTGCCATCCCTGCATAGTGTCCGGTCAGAGCTCCTGCATTCTCTCACAATCAGTATGACTGTAGAGTCTCTGTCAGCATCACTACTCTGTAACGCCCACCTGGCTGTAGAAGTCAAACCATAAGCTTATACTTGCCTTGATACCTGAAAGGAACCGGTCCAACTTGGTGTCATAGAACTAAGTTAGTTCTTACTCATTGATGTCTGTCTGGTGTGCAGAAATGTTTAAGCTCTGAAACCATGAATTTAAATATACAGGAAAAGCGATATGTGTATCACTAATACAGCCCAAAAGCATCCATTCATTGACAGACTATATACGTACAGGGGTAGGCAACTAGATTCAGCCGCGGGCCAATTTCTGTCATAGCTAATGATCGGGGGGCTGTAAAAAATATAATAATGTGTACACTGCAAATTGAGCACAACTAAGCCCAAAAAGAGGTTGCATCTTAAAATATAAATTATTTCATACCTTGATTACATTGAGATACGATCACATATGTGGGCTCCCGAGTGGCAAGGCTGTCTAAGGCACTGCATCTCAGTGCTAGAGGCGTCACTACAGACGCTGGTTCAGCGGTCTAAGGCACTGCATCTCAATGCTAGAGGCGTCACTACAGACCCTGGTTCAGCGGTCTAAGGCTCTGCATCTCAGTGCTAGAGGCGTCACTACAGACCCTGGTTCAGCGGTCTAAGGCACTGCATCTCAGTGCTAGAGGCGTCACTACAGACCCTGGTTCAGCGGTCTAAGGCACTGCATCTCAGTGCTAGAGGCGTCACTACAGACCCTGGTTCCATTACAGGCTGTATCACAACCGGCTTTGATTGGGAGTCCCATAAGGCGGCGTACAATTGGCCCAGCATCGTCTGGGTTAGGGTTTGGCTCAGGGTAGGCCGTCATTGTAAATAATAATTTGTTCTTAACTGACTTGCCTAGTTAAATAAATGTGTCTCTTTTTGTTGTTGTTGTGGGAATAAACTACCTGAGAACAGATTTCATAAATTAAAACTTTTGTTGACCAAAAAACTAAAATCTATAGCGGAGGAGTACAGAGATGTACATAACTGGATCAAATCAATCTTGGTCTCTTTTTGTATTCCATCAGTCCCTTCTCATTGTGCTTTGAGAGATCCCATCCAACAGATCCTGATCGATATCCCTATGATGCTGCCTCCTTGGCATACAGGCTTTGATTGACAGCCTGCAGGATGTTCAGCAGCCTCAATCAGGCCTGGTTCACAGCCTCCGGCAGGCTTGGTTCACAGCCTCCGGCAGGCCAGGTTCACAGCCTCCGGCAGGCCTGGTTCACAGCCTCCGGCAGGCTTGGTTCACAGCCTCCGGCAGGCCAGGTTCACAGCCTCCGGCAGGCCTGGTTCACAGCCTCCGGCAGGCCTAGTTCACAGCCTCCGGCAGGCCTGGTTCACAGCCTCCGGCAGGCCTGGTTCACATCCTCCAACAGACATGCAGACCTGGTTCATAGGTTTCACTACACTCTTAGGAAAAAGGGTTCCAAAATAGTTATTTGGCTGTCCCAATAGGCTAACCTTTTTTGGTTGCATGTAGAACCCTTTTTGGTTCCAGGTAGAACCCTTTTGGGTTCCATGTAGAACCCTCTGTATTAACGTATGACGATCCCAGGAAAGGACTTAATGGTTTGCATTTACACAAGTCACATTTCCAGCTATTTGTAGCTCCCATTCTGATTACTGTGCTGGTTTCAATCTTTCAGAATGCATGGGAGTAAATAACCATTAAGGAGGAAGTAGAAATTGGCTGGTATAAAAAGCAACATCAACACAACCAACCTGGATATGAGTATGAGACATCCTTATCTCCACTCTGCATAAGGAGTCTGGTTCCATTCCCACTGTCTACAGTATGAATACCTAGTGGAGTTGAATTGATTCAGCTGTCATGAATTTTCTGTTTAGTGTGAGAATTTATAATGTGGCGAAATGAAACAAATGAACGGTTTTATGTCGTTTTATGAGCCTCGTACTCTTAAATTACCACAAAATGACTCCGTGACAATCCCCATCCTCTGTTCTCTCCTTTAGCATATTCCAGAGTAATCTCTCTCTCTCTCACTCTCTCTGTCTCTTTCTCCAACCATCTCTCTCTCTCTCTCTCTTGCTCTCTCTCGCTCTCTCTCTCTCTCTCTCTCATTCCAACCATCTCTCTCTCATTGTTCATTTTTAAATCTATGAATTTCTGAACATAATTTCCCTGGTTTTTCCCGAGCCTCAGGGGCCATTCTCATTCCATCACTTCACTTTTTTCACCTCGTTTCCTCTCCTCCCTCCTGAGTGAACAGTGGAGACAGGATGTGAGGTGACAGTGTGGTCCGGGAGGTTAGGCCAGCAGGAGGATGGGCACGATGGGCACACAGGCATGGGGAGGGGAGAGGCTTGGGCACTGCACTGAGCTCACAGGGCTCCCCTGCTAAAACAGGCAACGGAGGGTCAGTAGCAGTGCAATTTCATTCCCACACACGGCACGACCACCGGGTACATCGTGATACCTCTCACTTTAAGGGTCCGTGCCACAGAATTAGCCACGCCTGTCCCTTGAAGAGGCTGTGGTGCACTGCTCAGGGTTACTGTGCCTTCTCATGTGAGACCCTGTGCTGTTAAAAGATACCCTCAAATGTTCCTTCAAGGGACTTGACTGGTGAAAACAGCAGCACTTATGCCTTGAGGGCCCTTTTGAGAGGCAGCACAGAGGGAAGGAGAGAGGAATACAGCTCCCTCCCCCCTCTCTTCCTCTCTCTCTGTTATCCCCCCTCAGAGCAGTATGGCTCAGTGCTTCCACTCTGCCTGTAGGCTTTAGGTCTCCTCTATGGGTGCATCTCCTCACTATGTGTTTAGCCTCCGTGTTTTAATATGCAGCACGCACATTTCATGAAATGATGAATATGATGAACTAAATTGATTCAGAGGACATTCGCCTGCGACATTATAAAAAAAATAAACCAACTTAGCTCTACTTTAAATGAATATAAACTCTGATTATCAAATGTAGATATGGTTGGGGAAAATTATGCTTTCACAGTATCCTGCTGATTTGAGCGAAACAAACATATTAATTGCTTTGTTATCCAACCTAATAAATGTATTAACTGCTCTGTTATCCAACCTTACAAATGTATTAACTGCTCTGTTATCCAACCTTATAAACGTATGAACTGCTTTGTTATCCAACCTTATGAACATATTAACTGCTCTGTTATCCAACCTTATGAACGTATTAACTGCTCTGTTATCCAACCTTATAAACGTATTAACTGCTTTGTTATCCAACCTTATAAACGTATTAACTGCTCTGTTATCCAACCTTATAAACGTATTAACTGCTCTGTTATCCAACCTTATGAACATATTAACTGCTCTGTTATCCAACCTTATGAACGTATTAACTGCTTTGTTATCCAACCTTATAAACGTATGAACTGCTCTGTTATCCAACCTTATAAACGTATGAACTGCTTTGTTATCCAACCTTATGAATGTATTAACTGCTCTGTTATCCAACCTTATGAACGTATTAACTGCTCTGTTATCCAACCTTATGAACATATTAAGTGCTCTGTTATCCAACCTTATAAACGTATTAACTGCTCTGTTATCCAACCTTATGAACATATTAACTGCTCTGTTATCCAACCTTATGAACATATTAACTGCTTTGTTATCCAACCTTATGAACGTATTAACTGCTCTGTTATCCAACCTTATAAACGTATGAACTGCTCTGTTATCCAACCTTATAAACGTATGAACTGCTCTGTTATCCAACCTTATAAACGTATTAACTGCTCTGTTATCCAACCTTATAAACATATTAACTGCTTTGTTATCCAACCTTATAAACGTATTAACTGCTCTGTTATCCAACCTTATGAACATATTAACTGCTCTGTTATCCAACCTTATGAACATATTAACTGCTCTGTTATCCAACCTTATAAACGTATGAACTGCTCTGTTATCCAACCTTATAAACGTATTAACTGCTCTGTTATCCAACCTTATAAACGTATGAACTGCTCTGTTATCCAACCTTATAAACGTATTAACTGCTCTGTTATCCAACCTTATGAACATATTAACTGCTCTGTTATCCAACCTTATAAACGTATTAACTGCTCTGTTATCCAACCTTATGAACATATTAACTGCTCTGTTATCCAACCTTATAAATGTATTAACTGCTCTGTTATCCAACCTTATAAACATATTAACTGCTCTGTTATCCAACCTTATAAACGTATGAACTGCTCTGTTATCCAACCTTATAAATGTATTAACTGCTCTGTTATCCAACCTTATGAACATATTAACTGCTCTGTTATCCAACCTTATAAACGTATTAACTGCTCTGTTATCCAACCTTATAAACATATTAACTGCTCTGTTATCCAACCTTATAAACGTATGAACTGCTCTGTTATCCAACCTTATAAACGTATTAACTGCTCTGTTATCCAACCTTATGAACATATTAACTGCTCTGTTATCCAACCTTATAAACGTATTAACTGCTCTGTTATCCAACCTTATAAAGTAGAAGGCCCATCAACATTATGTTTTTTTAAATCACATTTTTCGGGATTAGTTCAAACGGTGCCTCCATCATGCGCCTTAATATTATGATTGGCTTTTTGAAATATCCTGAACCGATTTTGAATATTTTCTCTCTTGGGGGGGGGAGGAAACTGGGCACCATCAGTGAAGAAACAAACTGCAATTAAGCAGAGGGCCTGTCTGAACATAATGCAACCAGTTAGAGGGCCTGTCTGAACATAATGATGCAAATAATTGTCTCCCCTGGACGGTTACCTCTAAAATACTCCCCTCCTCTGCAGAACTTCCTTTCAGTCACTAGAATAGTATAGCTATCTTCAAGGACATTCCGTTCCCTTCCGGCTACCCGGATAAGGCACTAAATAAACTTCAGTTAGTGCTAAATACGGCTGCTAGAATCTTGACTACAACCCCAAAATGTGATCAGTGCTAGCCTCCCTACATTGGTTTCCTGTTGAAACTTGAAACGGGTCGGTTGAGCTAACGTAGGTTAATGCGATTAGCATGAGGTTGTAAGTAACAAGAACATTTCCCAGGACATAAGACATGTCTGATATTGCCAGAAAGCTTCAATTCTTGTTAATCTAACGGCACTGTCCGATTTACAGCAGCTATTACAGTGAAATAACACCATGCTATTGTTTGAGGAGAGTGCACAGTTTTGAACATGAAAAGTTATTAATAAACAAATTAGGCACATATGGGCAGTCTTGATACAAAATGTTGAACAGAAATACAATGGTTCAATGGATCAGTCTAAAACGTTGCACATACACTGATGCCATCTAGTGGCCAAAATCTAAATTGCACCTGGGCTGGAATAATACATTATGGCCTTTCTCTTGTATTTCAAAGATGATGGTACAAAAAAAATAACGGTAGTTTTTTTCTTTGTATTATCTTTTACCAGATCTAATGTGTTATATTCTCCTACATTCCTTTCACATTTCCACAAACTACAAAAGTGTTTCCTTTCAAATGGTACCAAGAATATGCATATCCTTGCTTCAGGGCCTGAGTTACAGGCAGTTAGATTTGGGTATATCATTTTAGGCGAAAATTGAAAAAAGGGGAGGATCCTTAAGAGGTTTACTGAAGATTCATCTCTTCAGTAGGTCCTATGATTGAGTGTAGTATGGCTCAGGGGTTCGAAGGTGAACGGCAAGGCACTGGAGCGACGAACCACCCTTGCTGTCTATGCCTGGCCGGCTCTCTCTCTCTACTGGGATTCTCTGCCTCTGACCCTATTACGGGGGCTGAGTCACTGGCTTACTAGTGCTCTTCCATTCCGGAGGGGTGCGTCACTTGAGTGGGTTGAGTCACAGACGTGATCTTCCTGTCCGGTTTTGCGCCCCCTCGGGCTTGTGTGGTGGAGGAGATGTTCGTGGGCTATACTCAGCCTTTTCTCAGGGTAGTAAGTTGGTTTATATCCCTCTAGTGTTGTGGGGGCTGTGCTTTGGAAAAGTGGGTGGGGTTATATCCTGCCTGGTTGGCCCTGTCCGGAGGTATCGTCGGATGGGGCGACAGTGTCCTCCGACCCACCCCTGTCTCAGTCTCCAGTATCTATGCAGCAATAGTCTATGTACGGGGGGCTAGGGTCAGTCTGTCATATCTGGTGTAATTCTCCTATCTTATCTGGTGTCATATTTGAATTTTAGTATGCTCCCTCTAATTCTCTCTCTCCCTCTCTCCCTCCCCTCCCAGAGGACCTGAGCCCTAGGATCATGCCTCCGGACTACGTGGCCTGATGACTCCTGGCTGTCCCCAGTCCACATGCTCGTGCTCGTGCTGCTGCTCCAGTTTCAACTGTTCTGCCTGTGGCTAGGGAACCCTGACCTGTTCACCGGACGTGCTACCTTGTCCCGGACCTGCTGTTTTCGACTCTCTCTCTCTTCCACACCTGCTGCCTCGACCTCTGAATGCTCGGCTATGAAAAGCCAACTGACATTTACTCCTGAGGCGCTGACCTGTTGCACCCTCTACAACCACTGATTATTATTTGACCCTGCTGGTTATCTATGAACGTTTGAACATCTTGGCCATGTACTGTTATAATCTCCATCCAGCACAGCCAGAAGAGGACTGGCCACCCCTCAGAACCTGGTTCCCCTCTAGGTTTCTTCTTAGGTTCCTGCCTTTATCTAACCATGGCGGCAGGTATCCTAGTGGTTAGAGCGACGGGCCAGTAACCGAAAGGTTGCTGGATTGAATCCCTGAGCTGACAAGGAAAAATCTGTCGTTCTGCCCCTGATCAAGCCAGTTAACAGCCGGGCGCCGAAGACGTGGATGTCGATTAAGGCAGCCCCCTGCACTTCTCTGATTCAGAGGGGTTGGGTTAAATGCGGAAGACACATTTCAGTTGAATCTATTCAGTTGTACAATTGACTAGGTATCCCCCTTGTATTCTAGGGAGTTTTTCCTAGCCACTGTGCTTCTGCATTGTTTGGGGTTTTCTGCTAATGTAAAAAGGGCTTTATAAAGACATTTGATTGATTGCAACCCTTTAAGAAGATATGAAACTAACCCCTCCAGCATGTTCCTATATGGAAATAACTCTTTCCCCCTCTGGAACTCTCTAACAGGTGCAGTAGCATCCGCTTACCTCCAGGGCTCTCCTCTTGCTAGTGAGCAGCTTAGCGATGTCTCGTGCCACCCTCTCCACCAGGTCCTTGGGATTGTTCCTCTTGATGTCAAACTGACTCTTCTTCTCATTGTAAATCTACAGCGAGAACACAGGAGTCAAAGGTCAGTTCAAAATGTCTGTCAGTTTATGAAGTGGGTCATGAGAGCCACACAACACTGGCCATTGCTATGCTTTCTATTTTCAACAGAGCACACACTTAGCAGGTCATTTCATGTAGCTAATAGGGCAGAGCTGTCCTTATTGACAGTGCACCCTAACCAGCCGAGGTCTGTGGGGTAATACCAAGCCAGCCACTAAATGCACACACAAGCTAAATGTCCAAGATCCCTTAGTGAAAAGTGATGATGAACATAATAGGGAGAGACAAAGACAGAAGCGCGTGACCAGAAACGAGAACAGGGGCGGAGACAGCCAACCAGAAGCCAGAATCATGACAGATGTTTGTCCACACAGAGAGGCTGTGCACATCTTTATGGGCTCTGACCAAAAGTAGTGCTGCACTATAGGCTATAGGGATATACTGTAGGATGCCATGTCAGACCCAGCCAGAGAAATGGACTCTTCTCCCAGTATCCTCTGTTTCACCTGACTCAGTAGTCCTCAGCAGCAGTTCTGGGTCTGAGCTCTGACAGGCAGACAGGTTCTGTGGTCCACAGCAGGCCACGTCCCTTGGGTTTAAAACTGATCCTGACTGACATATAAAACACTACACTGTTGTGCAATACGACACACTTTCACACTGCAAAAACCACCCTCACTATGGCTTGGTGGGCTTGTAGTACACTCTTAGAAAAAAGGGTTCTAAAAGGATTACCCCTTTTTTATTCTAGGTAGAACCCTTTTTGGTCCTATTTAGAACCCTTTTGGGTTCCATGTAGAAACCTCTGTGGAAAGAGTTCTACATGGAACCAAAACAGGTTCTACCTGGAACCAAAAAGTGTTCTTCAAAGGGTTCTCCTATGGGAACCCTTTTAGGTTCTAGATAGCACCAGAGTGTAGGACTATTTCACAAGCCTTTTTTCATGTACAGTTCATGTGATTAGACTACGTACATTGGGGCAGAGTAAGCTATGTGTAATAAGGAGAAAGCAATGTGTGGGAATGTGCTTTACTGATTGAAACATTTACATACTCTCTCTTGATTGGTGCATTAATAAAAGTGAAATACAACCACAGAAATCTGATTTACTTCTTCTTGTACTTGCTGAAAAAGTGTGGAGGGGTAATATTTAAGCAATAAGGCCCGAGGAGGTGTGGTATATGGCCAGTACACCACAGCTAAGGGCTTTTCTTAGGCACGACGCAATGCAATGCCACAAACCCCCGAGGTGCCTTATTGCTATTATAAACTGGTTACCAATGTAATTAGAGCAGTAAAAATACCCGTGGTATACGGTCTGATATACCATGACTGTCAGCCAATCAGCACTCAGGGTTCGAACCCCCCAGTTTATAAATATCTATCATTAATAGGAGCTATTTATATGCTTTGATTTACGTGTTTTGTGTGCAGCGATTAGAAGAGGAAAATGTCAGCCTCCATCACCCATGATCCATCACTGTCAGGCTAAAAGGTGGGTGTGCAGAGAGGCAGCCAGTAAAATCTGAACTCATCATGAGGGGCCACTGTGGCTCATGGGTCTGCGTACCCACATCCATACCCACACATGCAGTCAGAGCTGACCCTAGCCTTTTTGGGGCCTTAAGTTACATTTTGTTAGGGGCCCCGCCACTTTGCGAGCAAAAGATTGATAGCAGAGAGACTTTTTATTTATTTTTCATCTCCTGCAATTCTACACATTTTACCATAGGGTGGAGATAAATGTTTTCAGTTTTTAATATGATATTTGAGTTTAGATAGCCGGCCGCTAAACTAACTTACCAATCAAAAACAAATATTGGCAGACATGGGCTAATTGAGTGACTGCTGATCCACAAACAGATTTCGAATGGATCCGCGGGCCTACAAAAGCGAGGCCAGGCCCGCGGGCCACCAGTTGCTCACTCCTGGCCTATAGTGTCTTGTTGTGTCTGGCTAAATGGTCAAGAAGAGTTTTTATTTCACCTTTATTTAACCAGAAAGTCAGGAGGTGAGAAGAGCTTTTTCCCAGTGGAGATATAAGCATACTGCTGTAGGTGTATGGAAGCAGAAGATCTGGTCATACTGCTGTAGGTGTATGGAAGCAGAAGATCTGGACATACTGCTGTAGGTGTATGGAAGCAGAAGATCTGGTCATACTGCTGTAGGTGTATGGAAGCAGAAGATCTGGACATACTGCTGTAGGTGTATGGAAGCAGAAGATCTGGACATACTGCTGTAGGTGTATGGAAGCAGAAGATATGGACATACTGCTGTAGGTGTATGGAAGCAGAAGATCTGGACATACTGCTGTAGGTGTATGGAAGCAGAAGATCTGGACATATTGCTGTAGGTGTATGGAAGCAGAAGATATGGACATACTGCTGTAGGTGTATGGAAGCAGAAGATCTGGACATACTGCTGTAGGTGTATGGAAGCAGAAGATCTGGACATATTGCTGTAGGTGTATGGAAGCAGAAGATCTGGACATATTGCTGTAGGTGTATGGAAACAGAGGTTTTCTCCTTTATGACTCCTGTATGTGAATGCTGTAGTTTTAAATCAGAGAGGTGTTTCTATTCCCCAGATTTTCCTGTGTTTCCTTCATTCCGTACTTCAATTAACCAACCAGGAGAAGTCATTAGCCTGCACTGCGTAACTCACCAATGCACTGACACACACAGTGTGTGTGTGTGTGTGTGTGTGTGTGTGTGTGTGTGTGTGTGTGTGTGTGTGTGTGTGTGTGTGTGTGTGTGTGTGTGTGTCCTCAAAGCCACAGACCAATAATCAGGTGAATGTGTACGCATGCACGCACACATGCACACACACACCACACACCACACACGCACCACACACATGCACACACACACCACACACACACACAAACGCCATTTGAGAGGAGGGCTTTTCTCAAGGTGGAAGAAGTCATTAACACATCATCTTGTTAACCCATGAAAACAAGAGGGAAGTTTTCTCTGCTCCATTGACACACTACAAACCCTGACTCTTTTAAAGTGATGCATTTTCCCAAGTTGATTTAAAAACCACGTCAAATTTGTTTTAAAATCAATATTCATTCTCTAGTCCCTGCCGCTGAATACTTATGTAAATGTGATATTTCAGTTTTAATTTTTTATTTGCTAACATTTCTAAAAGCCTGTTTTTGCTTTGTCATTATGGGGTATTTTATGTAGATTGATGAGGAGAAAAAATACACTTTAAACAAAATAGACAGATGAAGGTAGACCTGCATCAGTAGCCTTCGAGATTTCACACTTTATTCTCCTCTTTTTATGAGATATACTGTACATTCATTATATCTACTAGACTGCAGCTAGCACCCTCTTCTGGACAGTCACATACACACTGGGCATTTTGTACCATGTCTTAAGCCTCACTAGACTACCATATCTCTATCTGGATCTATGAGCCAAACCTGTCTGCTGAGTGCTTGTAGTGTACTCCGCCTGCAACTCAGCAATAACAGCCCAACACAGACAAATAAAGTGGGATCGTATTTTACTGTGATCGCATTTTACTGTGATCGCAGCTCTGACAGATGCTAGCACCATGGAGAGAGAGGGGGGTCCAGGTACTGTATCTCTATGGGGAACACTCGCTAATGAGCAATCCTTGGCTGAAGCTCAAATGGCACCCGATTCCCAATGTAGTGCACTACTAGAAGATTCTAGAAGAACCACACAACCAGTCTGACGACGGCTAGAGCTCTCTACCAGGCATCCAGTTAGACGTAAGTGGAGGTTGGTGGATCATACAGTATTTGGAAATATGTTTGGGATAGGGAAACACTTGGTACCACGACTAAAAATGCTAAATTGAACATATGCAATTGTCTATGATTTTTCTTAGCTAGATATTTGCATACAGTACTGTGTGCAGTTTTCTTATAAAGTCATACTGGCATGCTCTCAGCAGCATTCGTTACATTAAAATCCAACCTTGTCATCACTTGTGAATTATTTTTGGATCTATTCAGAAAGGGGAAATTGCGTACAGTTGAAATTGTATGTGTATGTATGTCATAGCAGTGTCAGAAGCTCAAATAATGAAATGTGTGATTTGGACTGACTTCACAGTAAAACGACATGACTATCAGTGATGTGACTGAGTCATGTCTATGATGCCCGGACAGTTTCCTGGATATGACTGTAATTAACACAGCAGAGGAGGAAACTGGCAGCTGTGGTGGCTCTGCAGTGTGGATAGGGCCAATGGAGCCGGTTGGTCGCAACACAGGATCTGAAAGAGTTGGCATGCCAATCCAAGCCAATATGCTCACCCTGGCAGTCATGAGAGTGACACACACATGTGTGGTGCACTCACACACGGATGATTAGCTATGATAACCGGTTGCTGTGTGCCAAGCTCAGAGTGTGTGAGTGTAAACACGCAGATGGAGAGTAGGGTGTGGTGACACTCCAGAGAATCTCTGTTAAAACAGGACTCTCTCTGCTCCATCTTTATCCAATCAGAGAGCCACCGTTCTCTGCTTGTCCAATCACAACTCACCATCTCTTCCCCTCTGTGACTCTACTCCCGCTTCCTAAAAAAGAGTTGTCAAAGCTGCAATATCATTTCAAACACCTCTATGTTTGCTATCTCAGAAAGCCTCAAATTATTCTGCCATCAACACAGTCTAAATAACTCCAAAGAGAAGAACTATAATAAATAAATGAAAAGGAAAATTATGTTCGACTCCCGCTTTGTTGAAAAAGATAATTGTTTGTTGGGGCCTTTCTGCTGTTTGCTCTGACAGCAGCCTGGCAGGCTGGTGTTATTGTCCCTACGTCTGTGTCTAAGAGACAGGACTGCTTATTGCTCTGTGAAGTCAGCCACAATAGGAGGCATCAGGCTGGTGCCGGCTGAGGGTGACAGAGACAGATGCCACATCATTAAGGAATATTAGAGGGCTCTACCGAGCAGACCGAGCCAGCATCCACAGGCCCCGGGAACAGTTCAATAAGGGAGAACACAGGCAGGGAGAAATAACGTCACGACACGGCACCACACAGCAGCCCCCCAGAGGAGCTCCATAAGACACAACAAACCAGGACCGACCGTCAGAGTTCAGTAAGACTGAGAAGACAGAACAGTAAGGGATGGCTGGCACTGGAGGCACGACCCTCCAGAGGATTTTAGTGAGACAGAACAGTCAGGGATGGCTGGCACTGGAGGCACGACCCTCCAGAGGATTTTAGTGAGACAGAACAGTCAGGGATGGCTGACACTGGAGGCACGATCCTCCAGAGGATTTTAGTGAGACAGAACAGGAGAGTTGATTGCTATGGTGGCTGGCCCTAATGTGTCATTCAGAGTGTTCTGCTTTGATGTTGAGTTGGGGGGGGGGGGCACTGTCACAAAAAACCTTACAAGTATGTAAGTGCACAGAGAAAACATCACAAAAAAACATACATGGTAATATTACATATAAATACTGTAGGCCTAGCCACTCTGCCACTAAAGTAGAGTCTAACTCAACAGTGATCCAAGCCAGAGTGATCAACTGCAAAGCTACTGGTTCACTGAGTCAAACAGCCTGAGCATGATGCATCACAGGAAACAAAAGCTAAATATTTACACACTAGCCCTGAGGGAGAGGCTTATATTAGAGACACAGAGAGAGAGAGAATGAGAGAGAGAGAACGAGAAAGAGAGAGAGAACGAGAGAGAATGAGAGAGAATGAGAGAGAGATATGAGGAGAGAGAGAGATATATGAAGAGATCGAGGGAGAGAGAGACAGAGAACATGATGTGTAACATGATCAGAGGGACTGTCAGCCAGGATAAACAAAGTACACAAGTCACACACTCACACGCACACTTACATGCACACACACATAAATACACACCGACAGACAGCACACACACACACACACACACACACACACACACACACACACACACACACACCACACACACACACACACACACACACACACACACACACACACACACACACACACACGCGTTATGTCACATAGTCAGGCCTTTGCGTAGACAACACCCTGTTTAGATCTACCTAGTGGAATCAAGGACAGGGGCATTGTATCCACCAGTATGTATGTATGTATGTATGTATGTATGTATGTATGTATGTATGTATGTATGTATGTATGTATGTATGTATGTATGTATGTATGTATGTATGTATGTCTGTCTGTCTGTCTGTCTGTCTGTCTGTCTGTCTGTCTGTCTGTCTGTCTGTCTGTCTGTCTGTCTGTCTGCCTGCCTGCCTGTCTGTCTGTCTGTCTGCCAGCTGGAACTACGCTGCTACTACTGAACAACCTCTAACACTACCTGACTGGTACTGTACTGAACAACCTCTAACACTCCCTGACTGGTACTGTACTGAACAACCTCTAACACTCCCTGACTGGTACTGTACTGAACAACCTCTAACACTACCTGACTGGTACTGTACTGAACAACCTCTAACACTACCTGACTGGTACTGTACTGAACAACCTCTAACACTCCCTGGAGGAGACAAACGAGGCCAGATGGACCTGCAAACACTTACTGTAACTACTCTATGGCTCTTCATTCATTGATCATTTAGCAAAATAAAAAGGTCATAGAGATTAACATACAGTATTCAACTCACCATACTCGCCCACAGCCAGCCAGTCAGCCAGACAGTTACTTACTCCCAGACAGACAGAAAAAGGTGTAAACACCTTATTTTGAAAGAGTAGCCAGAGAGAGAGGGGAGAGAGCGAGAGTAGAGAGAGGAGAGAGAGCGAGAGAGGAGAGCGAGAGAGAGAGAGATAAAGAGAGAGAGAAAGAGATAAAGAGAGAGAGAGAAATATGGAGCAGCAGTCTCCTCCTCTCCTCTCTTCACCATCCTTTCTCAGGTTATTGGTTATTCAGACAGAGATAAATGACACTCTTTTTATTAACTTGCTGATGGTACGGAATAGTTTTTTTTCACCCAGTAGATTTTCTCAAATAGACAGCAACAGAATATGCTCTATAATTCTTTCATCCCCCTCTTCCCTCCCGCTCTCTCAGCATCCCACTCTTCATCTTTCTCTCTCGCTTATTCCCTCCCAACCCAGCACATCATTTAAACAGCAGCCCATACACTGTCATGCTAATAGCAAGCCAGAAACCATATCCAACACACAATCATACAAATGTAATCTTCCATCCTATCACATTAGACCACAGTGGCCGCAGCATAGTAAAGCGCCCTAGTGTGTGTGTGTGTGTGTGTGTGTGTGTGTGTGTGTGTGTGTGTGTGTGTGTGTGTGTGTGTGTGTGTGTGTGTGTGTGTGCACACTCAGCCCTGCTGAGGAGGAGACATGGCCCTGGGGGGCTCTCTGTTTGGCGTCTCCTCCACTTCCTGCTCATCTCCCTGATTACTGCTCCACTTCCACACCACTGATGAAGGCTGGCACCTGTCCATCACCCTGACTGAACGCTCACATCTCAACGCTGCTACTATCGACACAACGAGCCTTGCTGATCACTCGCTTCCTCTATCTATCACTCTGTCCCATCGCTTGCTTCCTCTATCACCCTGTCTCTGTCTCTGTCTGGACTCTCCTCCTGTCTTCACTATCTCATCTGGTCTCCTCCCTGCTTCTCAGACCTTAGTCCACCTGTCCACTTCATTGGCCACATTACTAACACCTTCAGTCAATGTGTTTGCACGAGGTCATTGTAAAACTGGGACAATGTAATTAGGTTAACACCAGCGCTAATGGAATTGACTGGCTCATCTGGATGTACTGTTTTCATCTGACTGGTTTCTGACTAGGCTGTCATTATCTGGATGTACTGTTTTCATCTGACTGGTTTCTGACTAGGCTGTCATTATCTGGATGTACTGTTTTCATCTGACTGGTTTCTGACCAGGCTGTCATTATCTGGATGTACTGTTTTCATCTGACTGGTTTCTGACTAGGCTGTCATTATCTGGATGTACTGTTTTCATCTGACTGGTTTCTGACTAGGCTGTCATTATCTGGATGTACTGTTTTCATCTGACTGGTTTCTGACCAGGCTGTCATTATCTGGATGTACTGTTTTCATCTGACTGGTTTCTGACCAGGCTGTCATTATCTGGATGTACTGTTTTCATCTGACTGGTTTCTGACCAGGCTGTCATTATCTGGCCACAGTGACCAAGGCTGCATCTTTTTCCAATAAAGTGCACTACTTTTGACCAGAGCCCATATGGGAATAGTGTGCCATTTGAGAGGCAGCCCATGATCTGTCCTTCTGCTGTTACAGTATGTCCCAGTAGCAGGATGGTCTCCAACAGTATGTTTGAACTCTCTCCTCTCTGAGTTCCCATCCTGGGTCTGTCTTGGTAACCTTTCCATTCCCAAAACCCCTGAGCAGGTTTAAATGTTTTGCTATAATATAGCACTCACTGCAAATTAAAGTAGCTGTAATCCTTAATCTCCATAGTACGTTCCCCTCTGAAAAAAACATCAGGAAATACAAGATAAGTAATGAGATGAAAGTAAGCAGTTAACAATGGAACAAAAAATGGATTGGCTGAATTTTGGGAGCGGGGATTTTATAGCTAGTGGTATTATAAAACTGGGAGAGGAGGTCAGCAGAGCAACGTTATGTAACTGAGCTGGGGGAATATTGTGCTGTTAGGAGGATTCACAATACCACAATAACAGCCTTACACTCCATGCCCTAAAATACTTCAAACCACATATTACACGTTCATAAGCATATTACACATTCACATTATGTTAAATTATTGCTGGTTAATTTGTGTCCTTTTAATCCATGAGTAATGACCATGAATATAGAACTAGAAAATGGTTTGTTCATATAATACATTCACTGTTCAGTGGAGGTCTGACATCATAAGCCTGGCACCCACCTGATTGACAGTTATTATGGCAGCCATTTTGTGCTGCCACTGCCACACTCAGCCTAAATCTCACTGTTCACAAAGGAGGGTGAGAGAAGGGACACTTCTGAGACAATTTAACACAGAGAGGATTACTTCCAAATACCCCAGAGTGAACATTTAACCCCTGTGCCTTTCGTAAAGTGACACAGGGATTTTGACTGACTCAGGGACTTCTTTCACCTCCCATCGGGGGGAGGGAGAGAAAAGAGAGAGAGGGAGAGACCGCTACAGTATAATGTCCTGTAGGCTTGCCCTTGGTTGTACCTTGGCTCCACCCCCTTCCCCTCCTCCAGACTGCAGCGTGTGTGGCTGTCTGCTGGGGCTGACAGAGAGCAGTAGGTAATTACACACAGAGCTAGGCCTAATTACACCACGACGGCTCCCCATGTAACCTGCCAACAGGGTCACTGCTCTTAAAAGTGATGGCATTACAGGACCAGCCACACAGACCAGGCACAGGAGATAAGGAGTTTTAACACGGCATGCTAATATGTATACTACTATAGTATGTGTATAGACTACGTTCCTTTTCCTGTCTAAGGGGAAGTAGAGATAAGCTATAGACACCCACATAACCTTCCAATAGAGATGTCTACCACCACCAACCCCTGGTTCTCTAGCCGCCCCTTGCCTGCCGATGGCAGAGTGACACAGTAAACTGGACAAGTTCACACTGAGAGGAGATAATATCTCCAAATTGAACACAGGGCCACTTTTACACCTCGCCAGACAGTCCCCCTTCAAACTGACTGTTTCCATGGAAACTTGGCACTTAATGACCGATAACAGAAAACAACCTGAAAATGAGAGAGAGAGAGAATAGATAGGGAGAACGAGAGGAGAGCGAGAGCGAGAACGAGATTGAGAGAGAGAGAGAGAGAGAGAGAGAGAATAGATAGGGAGAACGAGAGGAGAGCGAGAGCGAGAACGAGAACGAGATTGAGAGAGAGAGAGAGAGAGAGAGAGAGAATAGATAGGGAGAACGAGAGGAGAGCGAGAGCGAGAGCGAGAACGAGATTGAGAGAGAGAGAGAGAGAGAGAGTTTGGAGTTTTAACACAAATAGTATTAACACAAATATTGGCACACTGCCTTTTTAGAAATTACACAACAAATGTGTCCTTCTTAAATAAACATACATTAATACATTAAATAAAAAATGATTTACATTCAACTTATTACATCAACAAAAAACAGTGAAAAATTGTTTCTCTTATATTACAAAAAGGGCATCCATCTCTAATATCTGAATTAATGACATACAAAAACATTAACTGCAATGATACCATGCAACACCCTCCATTGCATGTCACCAGTACCCTTTTATAACGGTGGCTTGTACAGTGCTCTCCATGCTGGCTTTACCTTGTCATCAAGGCCCAGTTTTACCCTCCAAGGAGTGTCGTTTCTATTTTTCAATTTATCTTTATTTAAAACCTTGACACACCCCCTATATAACTCCTTCCCATTCACCTCATCCAAACCCACCTCTTCCAACCCTCTCAAATCCAGTAATAAAGGCTTTCCGTCTGACTCTGGGATATTGGGTGTAATCCCTAGTCTGGGAAATGGGGCGTCTTCTTCTGGTGCCTTTGTGTAGTAACTCGTGATGATAATCCACTCTTCTGCTGACAGAGCCTTCCTGCAACTTTCCAGAAGTTGTCCGACAATCCTTTCCAACCTCACCCCCAATGTTCAGCCACCCGTCCTCCATCCATTAATGTGGGCCCAGCCATGTCCATTAACTCCTTAGGGTGATGATTTTGCCCTTCACCAGCATTTTGAGAAATGTGGAACAGCTTCAGTTGTACAATCCAGTCTTGCCCCAGACACCAGAGGTTCCTCCAGCAGCCAATGCACTGACTCAGCCAAAAATAAAGCCTTCTTTAACTCTAATGCCCC
>NC_138302.1:89321271-89323771 GCF_965601325.2 Salmo salar | reverse complement strand
TAAAGACAGTTTGCATGCTGAGCTCCAGTCAAAATTGTGAAACAGCAATGCAATAATGCAACCATCAACAATAATCAACATGTGTGGTTGATAAGTTTCCAGTTCCATTTTAGTAAACAACACAGTGAACAGGATGTGTTGCTGTGGCTTGTGGAACATTATTTCTCCAATGGTCCCTGCCCATCCTCTCCCATCCACACCTAGAGTCCAGGCTATGGATCAGTCACATGGAAGTAAATAAACAAACCTAATGATTATTGTACAGGTGACCCGAGTGAAGTAGCTGCTCCCTACACTCCCAGAGTAACTCCAACCCAGACTTCTGACACCTCCTATTCAAGTTCAGTGAGCAGAGGAGGATGCTGTGTAATTGTATGGATGAAGGGACGGCCAGTTTCCACATAGCTGGGCCCAATCACTCCCAGCAGGACCCAACTGGCTGTCTAGCCACTGAAAGCCCAACATTTGATTGCTCTTAACTCTCTGATCATTTACAACAGCAACCAATTACACATCCATTAATTATGTGAACACAAAGGCTGGTAGGAAACAGAGGTGCTCAACAGATCAGGTTCATTAGTGAAAACATCACAGAACTTTATGACTCAAAACAACAACACGCCTCAATGGTTACTCCCTAACCACAGAATAGAGCAAACTGTCTCTAACCAGAATAGAAAGAGGAGTGGCAGGCCCCGGTCCACAACTGAGCAAGAGGACAAGTGCATTAGAGTGTCTAGAAACAGGTGCAACGTGACGTTGGTGGATGGAGCGAGACATCATGTCCCAGATGCGCTCAATTGGATTCAGGTCTGGGGAACGGGCGGGCCAGTCCATAGCATCAATGCCTTCCTCTTGCAGGAACTGCTGACACACTCCAGCCACATGAGGTCTAGCATTGTCTTGCATTAGGAGGAACCCAGGGCCAACCGCACCAGCATATGGTCTCACAAGGGGTCTGAGGATCTCATCTCGGTACCTAATGGCAGTCAGGCTACCTCTGGCGAGCACATGGAGGGCTGTGCGGCCCCCCAAAGAAATGCCACCCCACACCATGACTGACCCACCGCCAAACCGGTCATGCTGGAGGATGTTGCAGGCAGCAGAACGTTCTTCACGGCGTCTCCAGACTCTGTCACGTCTGTCACATGTGCTCAGTGTGAACCTGCTTTCATCTGTGAAGAGCACAGGGCGCCAGTGGTGAATTTGCCAATCTTGGTGTTCTCTGGCAAATGCCAAACGTCCTGCACGGTGTTGGGCTGTAAGCACAACCCCCACCTGTGGACGTCGGGCCCTCATACCACCCTCATGGAGTCTGTTTCTGACCGTTTGAGCAGACATGCACATTTGTGGCCTGCTGGAGGTTATTTTGCAGGGCTCTGGCAGTGCTCCTCCTGCTCCTCCTTGCACAAAGGCGGAGGTAGCGGTCCTGCTGCTGGGTTGTTGCCCTCCTACGGCCTCCTCCACGTCTCCTGATGTACTGGCCTGTCTCCTGGTAGCGCCTCCATGCTCTGGACACTACGCTGACAAACACAGCAAACCTTCTTGCCACAGCTCGCATTGATGTGCCATCCTGGATGAGCTGCACTACCTGAGCCACTTGTGTGGGTTGTAGACTCCATCTCATGCTACCCCAAGAGTGAAAGCACCGCCAGCATTCAAAAGTGACCAAAACATCAGCCAGGAAGCATAGGAACTGAGAAGTGGTCTGTGGTCACCACCTGCAGAACCACTCCTTTATTGGGGGTGTCTTGCTAATTGCCTATAATTTCCAACTGTTGTCTATTGCATTTGCACAACAGCATGTGAAATTTATTGTCAATCAGTGTTGCTTCCTAAGTGGACAGTTTGATTTCACAGAAGTGTGATTGACTTGGAGTTACATTGTGTTGTTTAAGTGTTCCCTTTATTTTTTTGAGCAGTGTATATTAAAATACAACGAAATCGTGTGTCTTGCGAGATTAAAACTCCTAGGGCTTGGAGTTACATTGTATTGTTTAAGTGTTACCTTTATTTTTTTGAGCAGTATAGATATTCCATTAAAAATCAGCCGTTTCCAGCTACAATAGTCTTTTATGTCTACACTGTATTTATGATCAATTTTATGTTATTTTAATGGACAAAAAATTTGATTTTCTTTCAAAAACAAGGACATTTCTAAGTGACCCCTAACTTTTGAACTGTAGTGTATGTAAATAAGGTGTCTGTTTTTTAACTTTAATGAATTTGTAAAAATTCGAAAAACCTGTTTTCGCTTTGTCATTATGGGGTATTGTGTGTAGATTGCTGAGGATTTTTTATTTATTTAATCCATTTTAGAATGAGGCTGTAACATAACAAAATGTGGAAATAGTCAAGGGATCTGAATACGTTCCCGAAGGCACTGTAGCTGCCTGGTGGCTCCTGGCCCCAACAATTGGACTGAGGGCTGTGTGTGGACACCAATATCCATAAAGAAAACAGGACATTTACAGGAAGTTAGAGCTTTTTATTTCTATAA